>NC_061113.1:93608462-93616983 GCF_002878395.1 Capsicum annuum
GAGTGTGAAAGCTAAAGGAAAATTAATAGACTTAGTTGTTCCTACATACGGACCGAATGTGGTACTTGCATGCCGTACATGGGTAAGGTAAGTGCAGAAGTCCAAAATCCAGGGAGTTAACAATGCAGGAAAATTTTTTGGCACTTACCTGGGTCCACATGTGGACCGTATGTGGTACATGTGGGCTCATACCGATTGTCACAGACATGCGAGCTTGGATATTGGTACCTATTGTACCTATTGTCACAGACATGCGGGCTTATATTCCACCATCCATTCGAGTCCTAGGGTATGAGTGGCACTCCAACTCATACCCAAGACCATGCCAAGACCCTACAAACTATTTCCTATATGACTCACACCTCCCTAATTCGTACCCAAGGGTATGAGAGGTATACCAAATCGTACCCACCAATCATAGCTTAGGTAGATTTCATAAGAGAACTCAAAAAAGCACCATACAACTTGCCTTACACCAGTCGTATGTTCCTATATGAATCGTACTAATATGAGTCGTATCTTGGGCAGTAGTTACCCTAAAAATACTTCCTAGAGTATGAGTGAACAACCAAGCCATCCCACAAGTAGTATTTAAGGGTACAATTATTACCCTTGAGTCGTACCAAGTCTAATAAGTCCAAAACCAAGGGTATTTTACAGGGGTTCAAGACAGGGGGTATTTCACTTAGCCTTTGCCTTCCTCAGCATTAGCCACCTTCTGCAAAATATCATAAGGACCAACATAATGAGGACTGAGTTTTTCCTTTTTGCATAACCGCACCACCTCTTCATAGAAGATACCTTAAGGAACACCATATCCCCAACCTCAAACTCTATGTGTCTGCAACTAATATCTGCATTGGACTTTTGGCGGCTTTGGGTATCTTTAAGCCTATATGTCTTATCTTGGTAAATCAAATCCAGGCCAAATATATCTGCCTCCTCAAGCTCAAACTAACTATTAGGAGATCTATACCTCTTTTCATACAATACCTCGAAAGAAGCCATGCTAATACGTAACTGATTGGTATGGTTGTAAGCAAACTCTACTAAAGGAAAATAATCAACCCAATTGCCACCATAGTCAGTCACACAATCCCAAAGCATATCCTCCAATGTTTGTATAGTTCTCTCTACTTACCCATCCAACTGCGGATGAAAAATAGTACTCAGAATAACCTTTTTCCCCAACCCATTCAGTACAGACTACCAGAAGTGAGACGTAAACTGCTTACGATAATCAAAAATAATAAAAATAGGCACCCCATGTAGCTTTACAATCTCCTGAAGCTACAACTTTGCATAATCCTTCACTGAAAAGGTAGTCTGCACTGGCAAGAAGTGAGCAGACTTAGTCATCCTATCCATGATGACCTAAATCGAATCATACTAATTCTCAGACTGAGTAAGACAAGTAATGAAGTACATATTGATCACTTCCCACTTTCATTCTGGCAAATCAATTTCTTCATCCAACCCTCTTGGCCTCATGTGCTCAACCTTAAACTATTGACACACCATACACTTGGCCAAAAAATTGGCCATATCCTTCTTCATACCTTTCCACTAATAGATCTCCATGTGATAAAGATACATCTTTGTCGAAGCGAGATGAACAACATAGCGTGATTCTTATGCCTTAGCCAAAATTCTACTACCGCAAACCATCGAAATCTGGAGCACACAACCTTTCTTTGTACTGTAAAGTACTATCACCACCGATCTAAAACACCCCAACATTTAGCCCATCAATATCACTCTTGATTTTCATCAAGATAGGATCCAATATTTTCTTCTCCTTTATCTCTTCATCAAGAGAAAATCAAACTACTTCTTGCACCATCATATTACCATCCTTGGAGTCCAAAAGGCACACTCCAATATTAGTCATAAGGTGAATATCATTCACCAATTCTCACCTTCCCTCCTATACATGAGCCAAACTCCCTATGGATAACTTGTTAAAGGAATTAACAACCATATTAGCCTTACCTGGGTGGTAGTAAAGACTTATATCATAATTATTTAGAAGCTTAAGCCATCTCCTCTGCCTGAGATTAAGCTCTTTCTAAGTGAACATGCACTAAAGAATATTGTGATTAGAAAAGATATCCATGTGAACACCATATAAAAAATGCTGCCATATTTTCAAAGCAAACACAACAACAAACAACTCCAATTCATGAGTAGGATAATTTCTCTCATGTACCTTCAACTTCCTGGAAGCATCGAATCACCTTCCCATTCTGCATCAACACACAACTACGACCTGCCTGAGATGCATCAGAATAAACCATGAACCCACTATTACCCTTCGATAAAGATAGGATTGGAGCCAAAGTCAACTTATTATTTAACTTCTCTAAACTCCACAAGAATCTAACCAATAAAAATTAACATTATTTTGAGTTTACTTAGTCAAAGGAGAAGCTATCGAAGAAGAGCTTTCCACAAATTGCCTATAATACATGGCTAAACCCAAGAGGCTCCGAATATTGGATGGAGTCATGGGCCTAGGCCACCTTTTCAACACAAGAACCTTTTATGGATCCTCTATGATCCCTTCACTAGAAATTATATGACCTAAGAAAGTCATAACATTCAACTAAAACTCATATGTAGAGAACTTAGAATACAACTATCATTCCAATAAGGTATGTAACACCACACAGAGGTGATTAGCATAATCTACCTTGCTTTTCAAATAAACCAAAATGTTATCAATAAACATAATGATGAAGAGATCCTAATATTGATTGAACACCCTGTTCATCAAGTCCATAAACACTGCTGGAGCTTTGGCCAACCCAAATGACATCCCAAGAACTCAAAATGCCCCTACCGAGTACGAAAAGCCCATAGGGATACTAACCTCCCTAATCTTAAGCTGATGGTACCTAGATCAAAGATCTATCTTAAAGAAGAACTTGGAACCTTACAACTGGTCAAACAAGTCATCTATTCCAGGAAGAGGATACCTTTTCTTGACTGTCACCTTATTCAACTACCTGTAGTCAAAGCATATCCAAAGTGAACCATCCTTCTTGACCATAAACAAAACTGGTGCACCCCATGGAGAAATACTAGAACGAATAAACCCCTTGTCTTAAAGATCCTTAAGTTGCTTCTTGAGTTCCCAACTCAGCCAGAGCTATTCTATTCAGAAGGATAGAAATTGGATGAGTGTCCAAAAGCAAATCAATACCAAACTCTATTTTCCTATCTGGAGGAACACCAGGAAGATCATCTAGAAAGACCTTTGGAAACTCACTAACCATATAGACCGAAGATAAAGAAGGACCTTTTGAGTTAGAATCTTTAACCCAAACCAATTGATAAAGACAATCCTTGGAGATTAACCTCCAAGCTCTAAGATAAGAAATAAACCTCCCCCTAGGAGATAAAGAAACACCCTTAAATTCTATCACTGGCTCACCAAGGAATCTAAAGATAACCTTACGAGTCTGACAATCCAAAGACACATAACAAGAATACAACCGATCCATACCAAAAATTATATTAAAATCTACCATATCTAACTCAAATAGATATATCAAGGTTTACTTGCCACTAACAGATACCACATACCCCTTATAGGCTCTCTTAGCAATAATCGAGTCACCTATAGGGGGTAGAAATAGAAAAAGATCCTAAATAACTTTCGAATGAAAATCAAAAGATACCACTACATATGGAGTCACATAAGAAAGAGTGGAACACGAATCAAGTAAATAATATATGTCACAAGATAGAAGTTGGAACATACCAGAACGACATCAAGTGATGCATCATATTTCTATCGAAACGCCAAAGCATACATCAAAACTAGAATTAGGAGCAGTGACAGAATTAGATGCCACAATATTAGGTGCAAGAGAAAAGATGAAGCCACAGGAATCTTATTTACCCCTATAGATACCTTATTGAACAATCAATCCCTGAGTCGACGGCTTTCCTAGACACTCTTGAAGCTTTTGTCCCTTCATTCATCACAATAACCTTGATGAGGATGATTATAGAATGGACAAGGAGGACACGAAAAAACTGACTGACCTTCTTTCGCCTAAGATTGGGCAACCAGTGCTCAAGAATTATCACCACCTTGAGGATGTCTATCTCCCGAATGGTAAAGAGAATTAGCAGAAAAGGTGACAGAGCTGCTCCACTTCTTTTTCTTCCTCTGGCCACCATTTCTATGACCCTAAGACTGAGCACATCGCTTATCAGAAAACTTGATCCTCTATCACTTCCTATCCCCAAACTTTACCTACCTTCTTTTTTTATCTATAACCTATTGAATATGAAAAGTCAACCTCGAGATGTCCCTATCTTTAATTAGCAAGGTAGTCTTACTTTCTAGAATTAAATCTCTATTCAACCCATAAGAGAACTTCCTCATTCTCAAACTCATATCAGCCACTAAATTAGGATCATACCTTGATAGCTGATGGAACTTCAAACAATATTCATTTACTAACATCCTCCCCTACTTGAGGTTCACAAACTCCTCTATCTTAGGTTTTCTTAGCTCTTGAGGAAAGAACCAATCCATGAAGGCATTAGAAAAGTCATCCCACAACCTTTCCTCTTCCCTATCACCTCTATCCCTGTACTACTCCTCATACCACTGAGAAGTAACATCCTTGAGCTGATAAGTTGCAAGTTCGACCCTCTCTATATTACAAGCCTATATCACCTAAAAGATCTTTTCCATCTTATTCAAGAAGCCCTGTGAATCCTTCTCTACCTTCAGTCCAGTAAAATTTGATGAACCCATCTTCATAAATTGACTAACCCTTGTGGCTTCAACAGAAAAAGTACCAACCACATCGTGCATAGCCTAAGAAACAATAAGTTGGGAAATAACATGAATAGACTGACGAAATTCTGAATTTATCATATTACACTAAGTGAACTGAGGAGAACTAGCTATAATAGGAGGAACTTTAGCACCATCAGGAATAGGACCATGAGATCGATGATGTACACCAGACATAGAATGTACCCCTTCAGCATTATCCCTACATAGGATGGAAAAAATTTATTATGTTTTAGACCGAGGAGGCATGATCTGAAGGACTTACAAATAAAAATTAGAGAAGATTCTAGGATTGAGAAGTCAATCTTGAAATTAGAATACAAAGAAAATAAAACATTCCTAAATGCCTTATAGCCTCTCCCTTATGAGCTTCACACCCCTAAAAGAGACTCTACTCGACATGGCTTTGTGGACTCTCGAGTTACAATAAACCTAGGCTCTAATACCAACTTGACACTACCTGACCCCGAGCCTTGTCGTAATGGGCATCCCAAGTCCAACCAGGACCAGGGACCACCCCTTGTACCAAAACTAACCACACATATCCATCCTTAGATGGGCTGAATTTTGAGCATATAACAAGATAGTGTAAATGCTCTCATGAATACTCTAAGATAGGGTCAGAACCATGATCAAACCAACCGAATTCAGTTGTACCAAATAAATCATATAACTATACCAAGCCAAATGAAAGGCCATAAACTAGGCCATAATAAAAGAGAATACAAAAACATAATATAATCAATCCCAAATTATAATATGATGGAACGACTAACAATAACATCCAAGGGTGTAAGCCCAACACCTATACTAATGCCAAGGAAAGCACCAATATCGATCCCGTCTATACCAACCCCCAAAAGTACCACAAATCCTCTATCTAAAAGAGTAAATAAATCTAGTTGGGATATTTCCCCAACCATGACCTAAACCAATATTAAAAATAAAGTCAAATCATCGAATAATATATATAACAATATAGTGATGCCTTTTGAAAGGATGGAAGCTCGCCATTTTAGTGTAAATGATTTCCCCAAGTCAATCACTAATTAGAAGAAGTCGAATGGCTAGTTCCTACATAACATGGGTATAAAACCTCCAGTAGATTGGTTACGAGTGACTGCTATCATGAATCTCAGAATAAAGATAAATAATACCAGATATAAATACAAGTAAAACCATTCAATGCAACCAACCATAAATATAAATGTACATAACTGTGTTGGGAAAGGGGATCGGGTTTAGCATGCCTTTAAATCCCTTACTGGGGCTGTGTAGCTTGGCCGTCCTAAACCACCCATGGGCTATATAGGTTAGCTCCCCCTACTGAAAGGGCCATAGTAATATAGTCGCATGGCCAGTGAAGTATCCAATGGGATGACTAGTATATTCCACAATAGTGTGACATCATGCACATGGTTCACTAAGACCAGTCCTTATATCGGTAAATACGAGTTCCTAATTTTGGTCCCCCCAAGATCGCCACCTTCCACGACTTTGCTACACACCCCACCATTAATGCCTAATTAAAGCCATTTCTAAATAAATAATCAATCCATTTGCCATTTTATTAACCAAGGCTAATATTAGTGGTATCGTCATACCACCCCTTACTTGCAAGTAATATCCATAGCCAAACCATATAGGTTAAGGGAACTTTCATGTTCCTTTCCAGATACCATATTAAACCACTTCGGTGACTTCCATATTCCCCACAAGCTTAACCATTTAGCCTTTCCAAACTATTTAAAGATTTATTACATAATCCCAAAACAAGCAAGAATTGAATTAAAAGAAGTCAATGTAATGAATATACCTTTATAAACATTCTATCAACAACATTGGGGGCATAATATAACCAAACCAAATTTAAAGGACCATTAAACCATTACCATGAAATCCAATTGTCAAAAATAACTATTAATGCATAAACAAGCATAATCAAAACCTTAGAAGATAATAAAAAAGCATTTAACATCAAAACTCCCAAATAATAGTTGAAAACCATAATCATGAAATAGTAAAACCATGAAATTAATAGTATAAACCATGCATTTTGTTGAAATTATAATGAGGGAAGAGAATCATGCCTAAATTGAGGAGATAATGGAAGGAAATCACCAAGACAAGCCCCAAAGCAATCCTTTAGTTAAAACCCTAACTCTCTTACCCAAAAGCTCTTGAGAGAATTATAGAGTGTTTTTTTGAATAGTTTTTATGTGTTAATGAATATAATAATAGGGTAAATAACCTCCTAAATATATTAGAAGTCTTGGGTCCTAATTAGGGTAAGTATTGAAATGTCTAGAATACCCACACTTAAGTTGCACAACATCCCATCACAGGGACATGACTAACCCATACTAGTAGTACCCTCCTAATATGATTGGTACCCGCTACTCGTATTTAAACCTCACCCTTTGATTAGACACAGTCTAGTATATGAATCATCCAACCAAGCCATACCCCAACATATGATCCGTACCCATTTCTTGTATCCCAGGAAGAATGAAATACCAGGAGGATCAAACACTGCCCACCATACGAGTCCCTGATAAAACTCATACCAAGCCCTATGACTCATAACCCTAAGCTGTACCTATTCCAGTGAACATAATGATCTTACTAAATAACAAACATCAGCATATGAAAGGACCATATCATTCATACCCTAATATATTTATCGTACCTATGATTTGTATTAGGTTGGGAGAACAAAAATTCTTGGAAATTTTCTAATGGTCAAACTCAGGATGTTTCAGTTATCCTACTTTCACTGGTTCTAACGTTGAGTAAGATCTTTATGATTTCATTGATGATATAGAAAACATTTTCTATATGATGTATGATACTGATATGAAGGGTCTGGAGTTCGTCGATGACCAGTTGAAGGATTTGGCATATCAGTGGAATGAGGAATAGGTCCAATCTAGGGGTGATGATGCTAAGTTTGCTTTGTGGGATGACTTTTATAGTACTTTTCTTAATCACTTCTTTCCTCAAGAGTTGAGGAAGGCAAAGGCTAAGTGAAATACCCCCTGTCTTGAACCCTTGTAAAATTCCCTTGGTTTTGGACGTACTAGACTTGGTACGACTCAAGGGTAATAATTGTAACCTTAAATACTACTTGTGGGATGGATTTGTTGTTCACTCATACTCTAGGAAGTATTTTTAGGGTAGCTACTTCCCAAGATACAACTCATATTAGTACGAGTCATATAGGAACATACGACTAGTGTAAGGCAAGTCGTATGGTACTTTTTTGAGTTTTCTTATGAAATATGCCTAAGCTATGATTGGTGGGTACAATTTGGTATACCACTCATACCCCTGGGTACGAATTAGGGAGGTGTGAGTCATATAGGAAATAGTTTATAGGGTTGTGGCATGGTCTTGGGTATGAGTTGGAGTGCCACTCATACCCTACGACTCGAATGGATGGTGGAATATAAGCCCGCATGTCTATGAAAATAGGTACCAACATCCAAGCTCGCATGTCTGTGACAATCGGTATGAGCCCACATGTACCACATACGGTCCACATGTGGACCCAGGTAAGTGCCAAAAAATTTTCCTGCATTGTTAACTTTCTAGATTTTGGACTTCTGCACTTACCTTACCCATATAAGGCATGCAAGTACCACATTCGGTCCGCATGTAGGAACAACTAAGTCTATTAATTTTCCTTTAGCTTTCACACTC